>NC_091989.1:6956379-6986379 GCF_044704955.1 Pristiophorus japonicus | reverse complement strand
GTGGGATCTTTTGCATCCACCTGAGAGAGCAGACGGGGCCTCGGTTTAACTTCTGAGCTGAAGGACGGCACCTCCGACAGCGCAGCACTCCCTCAGCACTGCACCGGGAGTGTCAGCCTGGATTTTTGTGCTCAAGTTATGTTCTGTTAAAGGGGAGGGTCGCTGCGAGCTCTGCAGCCACGTTAGTGGCAAACACTGAGCCACCAGGGAGACTTTCCGCTGGGCCAGCAGCCTGGCACCCAAGAGGGGATGCCAGGCTGCCCGTTGGCGGCCCGGCTGAACCCTGCGGCAATAATTGTCGGCCCCCATCTGGCAGTCGGCCAACAAAAAAAACTAACATGGCGTCCGCGGCAATGCGCCCTCCCTTTTAAGGGCAGCTGTGGCGCCATGGCACAGAGAGTGTACCGACAGTAAACGCTGTCGGGGGGCACCGATGGTGGCGGGGCCACACCCGCGAGGCAATATGGGGAAAGGGGTAGTTTCCCGAGGGGCGATATCGCGAGGGGGGGTCCCCGCCGGTTGGAAAGGGGTCGGCGCGGGCGTGCCTCGGCAAGAAAACGGGACAGAGCGATCCCGGACACCTGAGGTGGGGCAATTTCCAAAATGGCGGCCCGGCCGCGGAGAGTCGGGCGGGCCAAATCGGCGCCGCCCTGTGGCCGCCGCTTTGGGGTGGCCAGAGGCCTTATGGGAAATGGCAGTTTCGGCCCCCTGAGCCTTTTCAGGTCAGATACAATACGGGAACGAGTAAATCTCCCTCTGCGCTGCCGCAACAGTGCACCTTACCCTCAGCCTCACAACAACAAGCTTTTCCCCAAATACGCCAATGCAAATTTTCAATTTACACCACAGGTCTCTGAACGACAGTGCCAATTAATGTTAAGTTATGTGCTGTTTTGTGCCTTGGCTTATGCTCATAAGAACACAAGACTTAGGAGCAGGAGTCGGCCATTCGGCCCCTCGAGCCTGCTCCGTCATTCAATAAGATCACGGCTGATCATCGACCTCAACTCCACTTTCCCGCCCGATCCCCATGTCCCTCGATTCCCTTAGTGCCCAAAAATCTATCGCTCTCACTAGGAGCTGGGTTGCAACTGCCGGATTTATTTCAGATAGAGCCTCTGGGGTGAAAATGATTGGAGATTGCCACCCCAATAGTCAGCTGCATTTGAACCCAGGTCCCGGAGATGAAAGGAGATTGCACTAATTCGATGTACCCCCTATATTTGTTACACAGTGATGTAGGAGCAATATAAATAGTCTCCAGTGCAATGCAAGTGTTATGTCTGTAATGCACTTATGAATGACTCCACGGGGCAATGTGTTGTACTCAAACTGTAGTGACCTTGGTCCTTTATTCGTAACTCCAGAGTGAGGCACATGCATGGTGGTACTGGGCCCTGCCACCAGGGCAGGAAACCCCCGGTCTCCACCAGTTGCACCCTCTAGCGGTGCCAGCATAGTATATACACAGTGTAAACCTTATTGATAGTACATCAGGTAAACAAGTCTCCATCTCATGCAACCACACAGTGACTAGACAGAGAGTACATCTACAGTCTGCATATACAACAGGAAGGCTGCAACACATCAGCGGATTGAAATAGCACGGTCGTGAGCCACAGGAGTAAAGCTGAAGCACCATAACCCTGAAATTGCGGCCTCTCTGGGTGCATATGACGTGCGCACACGCTGGAAGAGGCCCCCACAAGTACCGGTTCTTGGCCCGCGATGCACACGCGCTGAAATCCAGCGCTTGCGATCTGTCAAAATGTCTTTCGACAGTTTCAACGCAACCCCGGGAGAAGGGTCTTCGCGGGCGGAAATTTGGGCAATTTGCCCCACTCCTGCCCAGCGAATGCCCTTCAAACTCTAACGCCTGCTTTTACCAGTGTAAGCGTTTCAACCGATAGAAAAAAAATACATTTTATTACAGGTACTTATTTTTCTATTAAAAACCCTGTCTATGAAGCTAAGTTTATTTTTAACACAATTAAAAAATTTTTTTTCAAATTCAAGTAAATGAATTTTTCTCTCAAACATGCAATTTCTATTCTTTTAAAAAGTGAAGTGATTTTTGAATTTATGTTTGTGTTTTATTTGATTTTAGGGGTATCCTCATTGATTGTAACGTGAGCTGGGAGCTCGGAGCTGCCATTACTATGAATGAGAATACTGCATTGTGATTGGTGGTCCAAGCCCACATGATTGCAGGATGCCCGTGCGTTGCCGGGGGATACGTGGGCCTCTGCGCTGAGCTGCACATCTCGGCCTCGGAGCGCGAGTGTTCATTCCTCCGGGACCACCAGGCACTTTCGTAAAAATAATTTTGGTTGGAGGCACCGCCCGTGGGAAGCCTCCGGCCGCAGTTTTTGGCCCCAATATCACCATTGTCTGGCCTTCGGTCCGTTTCTGGTTTAAAGCACGGTGCGGCGGGTGTTAATCTGTGTATCGCAGAGAAACATAGCAATTTGCCACTTTGGCCCTGTTTTTCTTTTTTGCTGTTAGGCCGCGCTGGCCGAGGGCAGATACTTGCTCCAGCGGAGCACCGCGGGATCTGAGGCAGGGGTGAGATTGCACCATGTGACTTCAGCGAGGAGAGAATCGCACTCTGTGACTCTTTGATGAAGCAGCCTCTCTGGCCTGGTCTCTGAGACAGCTTGGAGAGAAGCGCAGTTGGTTGAGTCAGGGGATCGATTCCGTCGTTGTCAAAATCCAATCAAAACGGGTTCGTCCTTAAAAAAAAAAAATAAATAAATCTGTACCTTCACAAAGCAGAAAGAAAGACTTGCATTTCTGTCACGTCTTTCACGACCACCGGACGTCACAAAGCGCACTACAGCCAATGAAGTACTTTTTGGAGTGTGGTCACTGCTGTAATGTGGGAAACGCGGCAGCCACAAACAGCAATGTGATAATGTCCACATAATCTGTTTCTAGTGATGTTTGTTGAGGGATAAATATTGACCAGGACGCCGGGGATAACGCCCCTTGCTCTTCTTCGATCCTTTACGCCCATCCGAGAGAGCAGACGGGGCCTCGGTTTAACGTCTCATCCATAAGACGGCACCTCCGACAATGCAGCACTGCGATGTTAGCCTAGATTTTTGTGCTCAAGTCTCTGGAGTGAGACTTGAACCCACGACCTTCTGACTCAGAGGCATGAGAGAGATTACGGGTTGACGAGGAACACAGATACATTAAATTTGGAAATAATTAATTCTCTGTACCTTCTTATCTGTTCTCCATGGCAACACTCCCAATTTTAGTGGCATTGGCTGGAGTAATAATTAAACCACGTCCTACAAAGCAGCATTTCTGTATCGAGCCAATCATTTGGTATTACTGGCCTACAGCTGATGGCTCCCCTATTCCCGGCTTGGGTTACTGAGGACGGGTTGTGTTCCGCACAGTTAGAAATTTAACTAAGATCGACTTGTACTTGGTATGAAGTAAATTAAATGTTTAATTCGCTTGGAAATTCTATACAGATATTCTATACAGAGCAGAGATGCACGTTCTATCGGTTTAAGTTGTTAAAAAGTATTGAAGAATGTTGGTTACAGCTGAACTACCATATAGATCGTCTGGGAAGAGGGGAGAGCAAGCTGTATTTTTGCCTGCTGAAGTTGTACAACCTTTTCAACCATGGCTGTCGGTAGTGATGCAGACCTCTGCAGTAAGTGCAAAGGAAAACTCAGAGTTGGCAGCCAATTTGCGCACAGCAAGCTCCCACAAACAGCAATGTGATGATGACCAGAAAACCTGTTAAGTGATGTTGATTGAGGGCTAAATATTGGCCCCGGGGGATAACTCCCCTGCCCTTCTTTCAAATAGTGCCATGGGATCTTTTACATCCACCTGAGAGAGCAGACGGGGGCCTCGGTTTAACGTCTCATCTGAAAGATAGCACCTCCGACAGTGCAGCAGAAAAATCTAGGCTGACACTCCAGTGCAGTACTGAGGGAGTGCGGCACTGTGGGAAGTGCCGTCCAAGATCACATGGCACTGTTTTGAAGAAGTACAGGGGTGTTTGCCGTGGGAGCTTTCTGTGCACAAATTGGCTGCCATGTTTCCTACATTACAACAGTGACCACACTCCATAAGTACTACAAATAATGAAAGGGATAGACAAGATAGAGGCAGAGAGGTTGTTTCCACTGGTCGGGGAGACTAGAACTAGGGGGCACAGCCTCAAAATACGGGGGAGCCAATTTAAAACCGAGTTGAGAAGGAATTTCTTCTCCCAGAGGGTTGTGAATCTGTGGAATTCTCTGCCCAAGGAAGCAGTTGAGGCTAGCTCATTGAATGTATTCAAGTCACAGATAGATAGATTTTTAACCAATAAGGGAATTAAGGGTTATGGGGAGCGGGCGGGTAAGTGGAGCTGAGTCTACGGCCAGATCAGCCATGATCTTGTTGAATGGAGGAGAAGGCTCGAGGGGCTCGATGGCCTACTCCTGTTCCTAATTCTTATGTTCTTATGTTCTTATATTGGCTGTAAAGTGCTTTGGGACATCCTGAGTGCGTGAAAAGGCGCGATATAAATGCAAGCCTTCTTTTCTTTTCAAACATGTGAAGCTCCTAACGAGTCATTTAATATAGGATAAATATGTGGAGTATGCATTCATAGAGGGGGTTGACATGAGGATAGGTTGAGTAGGTTGGGTCTATACACATTGGAGTTCAGAAGAAGGAGAGGTGATCTTATCGAAACATATAAGATTATGAGGGGGCTCGACAAGTTACATGCAGAGAAGATATTTCCACTCATAGGGGAAATGAAAACTCGGGGGTATAGTCTCAGAATAAGGGGCCGCCCATTTAAAACTGAGATGAGGAGGAATTTCTTCTCTCAGAGGGTTGTAAAGCTGTGGAATTCTCTGCCCCAGAGAGCTGTGGAGGCTGGGACATTGAATATATTTAAGGCGAAGATAAACAGATTTTTGAGCGATAAGGGAGTGAAGGGTTATGGGGAGCGGGCGGGGAAGTGGAGCTGAGCCCAAGATCAGATCAGCCGTGATATCGAATGGCGGGGCAGGCTCGAGGGGCAGTATGGCCTACTCCTGCTCCTATTTCTTATGATCTTATAGTGTGAAAAGGTTGAAGACAAGCCGATAAAATTCCACTCCATGTATTCTCTTACAGGTCTGACTGGCACCACTAAACCCAGGAATTTGTAACAACTGCATCATTCTTTTAATTTTAAAATTTTGAAATGAAAATGTAATATAAAGCATTTTATATTGAAGTTTTTTATGAGCATAGCTTCCATTCACTGCCAGGTTTCCTTAGTGAATTGGCTGTCCCTTTTCTCTAGCCTATCCACGGTGGGGAATCAATACTCTGACTGTAGCCTAACTAACATCTTGTACAAATTCAACATCACTGTCTTCCTTTTGTATTCAGTGCCCCATACTTGATTGGCACCCCATCCACCACCTTCAACATTCACTCCCTCCACCACCGGCGCCCCCTGTCTGCAGTGTGCACCATCTACAAGATGCACTGCAGCAACTCGCCAAGGCTTCTTCGGCAGCACCTCCCAAACCCACGATCTCTACCTCATCATAGGCGGTCCCTCATATCGAGGATGACTTGCTTCCAGGCCAAAAAGGGATGAGTTCACAGGTGTTTCAATGAAGGACCTAATATTCCAGATCCTGAACTACATGTTGAAGGGTGGAAGATGCCCCATGCGTGGATTTATTTAACGTGGGGTGACCGTTGCACACCAGCCACCACACGGGCTTGACAGAGCGAGGTCTTGGTCCAGTGGCAAGGGTAGAAGGACAAGGGCAGCAGGCGCCTGGGAACACCACCACCTCCAAGTTACACACCTTCCTGACCACACGGACTGCAGCGGTTCAAGAAAGCGGCTCACCACCACCTTCTCAAGGGGCAGTTAGGGGTGGGTAATAAATGCAGCGATGCCCACATTCCGTGAATTTATAACAAAAAATGTATAAAAGCCAGCATCGCATTTGCCTCTCTCTCTCTCTATTCTGCTAAGAGAATCTTACCATTTCAAACCTTGACACTGATTTGTGAAGCTCCTTGCAGACCCCACTGTCCTATGTTGCAGCAACACTGCACTCCACGGCTGGAATACCAAACATTTTGTCATTTATATTAGTTAAGTGCGGTGTTAGCTTCTCGAGTAGTGATAATCATTGCTTTGCCTTTGTTGTCAGTCCCACTAATGAAATACCATTGTACAAAAATCAACAAATGGTAAAAAAACTGAATACATTCACCGTTTAGTTTGATCACAAGAACCTATGAAAGTAAGGCGCTTAACTCCCTTTTCCAAAGGCAGGACTACACGTACCTCGGTTAACACAATAACAGTAAATCCACAGGGCGGGAAAGTGGAGCTAAGTCCATGATCAGATCAGCCATGATCTTATTGAATGGTGGAGCAGGCTTGAAGGGCCAGGTGGCCAAATCCTGCTCCTATTTCTTATGTTCTTATGTTCACAGTGGTCAACTTGAAGCTCAACGCAAGCTCCAGGAATAACCCCTCATGTTTCAATCAGGCACATTATAACCTTACGGACTCAACATCGAGTTCAACAATTTCACATCATAACCTCTGCCCACATTTTTGTTGGACAGCACCTGTTGCTGTTTCTGCCATTCCCATTCACACCTCCTCTCTCGACCCATTCTTTTGTTCCTTTACTTGTCCCATTACCATCTCCTTTTGCCTCACACCATCATCCCTTTTGTCATTTAATCTCTCCTGCCTTCCACCCTATCACAGACCTTCCCTTAAAGTTCTGACGAAGGGTCATCAACCTGAAACGTTAACTCTGTTTCTCTCTCCACAGTCGCTGCCTGACCCGCTGAGTATTTCCAGCATTTTCTGTTGTCATTTCAGTCACGGCTCAGTGGGTAGCACTCTCGCCTCTGAGTCAGAAGGTTGTGGGTTCAAGTCCCACTCCAGGGACTTGAGCACAAAAAATCTAGGCTGACACCCCAGTGCAGTGCTGAGGGAATTCCGCACTGTTGGAGGGGCCGTCTTTCAAATGAGACGTTAAACCGAGGCCCCGTCTGCTCTCTCGGCTGGACGTGAAAGATCCCGCGGCACTATTTCGAAGAAGAGCAGGGGAGTTATCCCCGTTGTCCTGGGGCCAATATTTAACTCTCAATCAACATCACTGAAACAGATTATCTGGTCATTATCACATTGCTGTGTGTGGGAGCTTGCTGTGCACAATTTGGCTGCTGTGTTTCCCACATTACAACAGTGACTACACTCCAAAAGTACTTCATTGGCTGTAAAGCACTTTGGGACGTCCGATGGCCGTGAAAGGCGCTATATAAATGCAAGTCCAAGTCCTTCATCTGCAGTATTTTGCTTTTGCATTAAACATATGCATATTCGCTTCTTGAAGCTGCATTTTTTTAAAGTTTACTGTACAGGTTTTTGCATGAAGCATTAAAAGGAATTTAGCCTGTCGATGATATTTGGGATGTCCAGCTTTTAACTGTTCCAATCTTTGGATTAAATTGGAACAAATCTTTCTCTTCTCAGGATTATCATTCCCTGAACACCATTGAATTTTATATTATAAATCTTTGAGGTTTTAAAAGCTGGTCTGTTTTGGCTGATGGCATTGAATTGCGGTTCACACCATCTGGATTCAACTACTTTAAGCAGTCAAAAGAATCTCCATAAAATACCAATGCAAAGCAGGGTCTGTCAGCATTTGAAAAGATTAGGTTAATGTCCCCGTTCGAGGACGTTCATCGGAACTGGGTCAGCTCTGACAAGGAAACAGAGTCTCCATTGAAATGTTGACCTATCTTTTCTCTGACAGACACGCTGTGCGTTAATGCCGTTATTCCTGTTCTTATTTCAGGTAGAGAAGCTGGGGTTGTTCTCCTTGGAGCAGAGAAGGCCAAGAGGAGATTTGACAGATGTGTTTAAAATCATGACGGGTTTAGATAGAGTGAATAAAGAGAAACAGTTCCCAATGGCGGAAGGGTTGGTAACCAGAGGGCCCAGATTTAAGGTGATTGGCAAAAGAACCAGAGGCGATACAAGGAAACCGTTATTACACAACGAGTGGTTAGGATTTGGGACGTGCTGCCTGAGAGGGCGGGGCATACAGATTCAATAGTCTCCTTCAAAAGGGAGTTGGATAAATACTTGAAGGAGACAAAATAGCCGGGATATGGGGAAAGAGCGGGGGAGGGGGACTGACGGGATCGCTCTTCAGTGGGCCGAATGGCCTCCTTCTGTGCTATACTATTCTATGGGGCCGAAATTGGGTGCATTTGCACCTAACATTAGCGCCCCTGGGGCGCAAATGGATTTGCGACTGTGCGCGGTGATAACCTCGACTCCTGCCATATTCGGCGGGAGCTTTGCGGCGGCGCTCAGCTGTTGCACCCCGATCTCCTTCGCCCGGGGGTCGTGATGACATCGCCGTGCGCATCGCCCCAGTAGCTCCCACCGGACCCGAATTCTGAGCTCCGCCCCCCCGCAGCGTCGCCGGGTGAAAACAGCGCCGCCTGCAGGAGGCGTCCATCGGGTGGCTGGCCGCTCCGGGGGCCGTGCTTAAAGGCGGGGTGATCGAGGTAAGTAAAAAAACCAAACAAAACGTACCTTCTCTCGCGGGATCGTGTCTGTGATCGATCCCACCCTCCCCCACCCCCGGCGCTCTGCCATTGGGGGAGAAGGTAAGTTTGTTTTCCTTGGTGAGACCGCACCTGGAGTATTGTGTGCAGTTTTGGTCTCCTTACCTAAGAAAGGATATACTTGCCATAGAGGGAGTGCAGCGAAGGTTCACCAGACTGATTCCTGGGATGGCAGGACTGTCGTATGAGGAGAGATTGGGTCGACTGGGCCTGTATTCACTGGAGTTTAGAAGAATGAGAGGGGATCTCATAGAAACGTATAAAATTCTGACTGAGTTGGACAGACTGGATGCGGGGAGGATGTTTCCCCTGGCTGGGAAGTCGAGGACAAGGGGTCACAGTCTTGGGATACGGGGCAGGCCGGGGCCACTGCAGGGAGCAGCGCGTGCTGCTGCAGGAGGGCGATGGCTGCGATGCCAGGTCGCTGATTGCAGTGCGGGCAGGCACAGCAGGAGGGGCGAAGGAGCAGCGAGAGATTGTAGAGGGAAGTGACCGGGGCCCAGGAGAGGCGTGAATCTGGGGCCCAGAAGAGCCGAGGGCCCAGGGGCAGCACGGGCCCAGCCCACACTGCGATATGTGTGCACACTAGGTCCGTGCAGCAGAGCTGGTCTCCAGTCGTCCTGGTTAACCCTTGCCACTGGACCAAGACCGAGCTCTGTCAAGCCCGTGTGGTGGCTGGTGTGCAACGGCCACCCCACGTTAAAAAAATCCACCCACAGGCATCTTCCACCCTTCAACATGTAGTTCGGGATCTGGAATATTAGGTCCTTCATTGAAACACCTGTGAACTCATCCTTTTTTGGTGTGGAAGCAAGTCATCCTCGATACAAGAGACTGCCTCTGATGATGATGATGATGACGGGGTAGGAAATTTAGGACCGAGATGAAGAGAAATGTTTTCACTCAGAGGTTAGTGAACCTGTGCAATTCTCTACCACAGAAGGCTGTGGAGGCCAAGTCACTGAATATATTTAAGAGGGAAATAGATAGATTTCGAGAAACAAAAGGCATCAAGGGGTATGGGGCAAAAGCGGGAATGTGATGTTGAGATAGAGGATCAGCCATGATCATATTGAATGGCGGTGCAGACTCGAGGGGCCGAATGGCCTACTACTGCTCCTATTTTCTATGTTTCTATGTTTCGCGGAGCCTGCAGCGATGGCCCTTCCCTTTAAGGGCCTTTGAACGCGGCAGGGCAGCATTGCCCCACTCTCCGCCCCGCCTGCTGATCATTGCGCTTCAGGAAGGGTGTGGACACATGATTTAGCGCATCACTTCCTTCTTGCAGTGCAAGTGCCAAATAGTGTAAAAGATTGAAATGATAAGCGCCTGGCACTAATTTTTCAAACATTTAAAAGTTAGCGCTCGCAACGGGGCTAATGTGGAGTTATTCTACAGATAAATAGAGACACGAGGCCGAGTGCTGTGCTTGAACTGCTGTGACCTTCAGCTCTTTATTGTAACCCAGAGTGAGGCAGCAACGTGGTGACCAGCCTTTTATACCGCTCCTGCCTGGGCCTCCCACAGTTGCACCCTCTAGTGGTACCAGCATAGTATGTACAGAGTACACATATATGACAACATTCCCCCGCCCGCACCCCCCAAAGTCTTTGATGCGAGTTAGTTACAGGTTGAGGCGATCTGGAACTCTGCGTTCCCTGGTTGATCGTCTGAGTGTCACTTCTGGCATGGGGGAGTTGGTTGAGCCACTGCTGTCTTGCAGCGCTGTTGGTCTGACTGGACCTTTGGAGATGGTGGGATCATCCTCGTGGTTGACAGCTAGGTCTGGGTGTGTGTCGGTGGATTGCTGAAGGTAAGGTTCTTTCCCGGTAGTTCCTGGTTACCTGTAAATCGCAATTTGGTCTGGTCCAACTGCTTTCTGCACGTTTGTCCTTTAAGCAGTTTGACAAAAAACACTCTATTCCCCTCCTTGGCTACAACACTACCAGCGACCGATTTGGGGCCATGACCATGATTCAGCATGAAAACCGGGTCGTTTACAGTGATGTCGCGTGATACAGCCGCGCGATCATGGTACATGTTTTGCTGATAACGCCTGGTTTCCACCTGATCGTTGAGGTCAGGGTGGACTAAGGAGAGCCTGGTTTTGAGTGCACGTTTTATCAATAACTCTGCAGGGGGGACCCCGGTAAACGAGTGGGGTCGTGTCCTGTAATTGATCAGCACCCGGGATAGGCGGATTTGTAAGGTGCCCTCCGTGACGCATTCAAAGCTCTGCTTTATGGTTTGGACTGCCCGCTCCGCTTGGCCGTTGGATGCGGGATTGAACGGGGCAGACCTGACATGCTTGATGCCATTGCGGGTCATGAATTCATTGAATTCTGAGCTGGTGAAACACGGACCATTGTCGCTGACCAGAATGTCGGGCAAGCCATGGGTGGTGAACATGGCCCTGAGGCTTTCAATGGTGGCAGTGGACGTGCTGGATGCCATTATTACACATTCGATCCACTTAGAGTAGGCGTCCACTAAGACGAAGAACATTTTTCCTAGAAGGGGGCCCCGCATAATCTACGTGGATCCTGGACCATGGTTTTGGGGGCCAGGACCACAGACTAAGTGGAGCCTCCCTGGGGGCATTGCTCAATTGTGAGCAAGTGTTACACTGGCGCACGCACGACTCCAAGTCTGAGTCAATGCCGGACCACCAGACGTGGGACCTGGTGATAGCCTTTATCATGACTATGCCTGGATGGGCACTGTGTAGGTCGTGTATGAAGGTTGCCTTTTTTTGGCAGGACGACGCGGTTGCCCCATAAGGGGCAATACGATTGGATGGACATTTCGTCTTTATGACGGTGAAACAGCTTTATCTCGTCTTGCATTTCTCTTGGGACCGCTGACCAGCCCCCATTGAGGATGCAACTTTTTACAAGAAATAACACGGGGTCCTGGTTGGTCCAGGTCCTGATCTGGCGGGCCGTTACAGGTGACCCTTCACTTTCGAAGACGTCCATGACCAGGCACAGGTCTGTGGGCTGCACCATTTCCACCCTGATGGTGGGCAATGATAGCTGGCTGAGAGCATCAGCCCAGTTCTCAGTGCCCGGCCTGTGGCGAATCGTATAATCGTAGGCCGACAGTGTTAGTGCCCATCTTTGGATTCGCGACGAAGCATTGGTGTTTATGCCTTTGCTTTCCGAAAACAGTGAGATTAGGGGCTTGTGGTCGGTTTCTAACTCGCACCTGAGTCCGAACAAATACTGGTGCATTTTTTTTACCCCATAGATACAGGCCAAAGCCTCCTTCTCAACCATATTGTAGGCTCCTTCGGCCTTGGATCGACTTCTAGACGCATATGCAACCGGTTGGAGTTTGCCCGCTACATTTGCTTGCTGTAAAACACACCCGACACCGTACAACGACACGTCACTTACTAAAACTAGACGTTTACCTGGGTCATACAATACAAGCAGCTTGTTCGAACACAGCAAGTTTCTGGCCTTTTTGAAGTTGGCCTCTTGATTTTGACCCCAAACCCAGTCGTCTCCCTTGCGTAGCAACTTGTGCAACGGTTCGAGCAAGGTGCCCAACCCTGGAAGAAAGTTACCGATGAAAGCCTCAGGGCCATGTTCACCACCCATGGCTTGCCCGACATTCTGGTCAGCGAAACCCGAGTAAAGGCTTCACCCACAGTAAACTTTTCTAAACTACCAACGGCAGCCATCTCTGCGTGTAAGTCCGTGATCTGTTCTCGTCGCCAGTTAATGTGTCTTTACTTATCTGTAGAATAACTCCACGAGGCCGAGTGCTGTGCTTAAACTGCTGTGACCTTAGGCTCTTTATTGTAACCCAGAGTGAGGCAGCAACGTGGTGACCAGCCTTTTATACCGCTCCTGCCTGGGCCTCCCACAGTTGCACCCTCTAGTGGTACCAGCATAGTATGTACCGAGTACACATATATGACAGGGGCGGTATCCAATATCACCCTCTTTGATTCTACATATATGTAGCAATTGCACTTTCTTCTCAACTATAAGCAGCCAGTTGGCTCGTTAATGAAGGCAGCAGCTTAAACCAGTGCACGTATTTTACAAGTGTACTTTTTTTACTTGTTGTCTCCTCATCTACTCTGCTTAAAATAAAGATTGACTGCTGTGAAACCACAGGTTGGTTTATTTCCATACTCTTACATAACCTTTCTGCCATTATGGCCCCACAATGCGTACAGTGACTCAGCTAATGCTAATAGACTTGGACAGTTGCTGTGGACGTCAGTGATTTACCAGCTGGTGACGAGGCCTGCGTCTGCGCACATTCTGAGGCTGAACTCCAGGATATAGTCGACGTATTCACTGAGGCGTACGAAAGCATGGGCCTTACGCTAAACACCCGTAAGACAAAGGTCCTCCACCAGCCTGTCCTCGCCGCACAGCACTGCCCCCCAGTTATCAAGATCCACGGCGAGGCCCTGGACAACGTGGACCCTTTCCCATATGTCAGGAGCCTCTTATCAACAAAAACAGACATTGATGCGGAGATTCAACACCGCCTCCAGTGCGCCCGTGCAGCCTTCGGCCGCCTGAGGAAAAGAATGTTCGAAGACCAGGCCCTCAAATCTGCCACCAAACTCATGGTCTACAGGGCTGTAGTAATACCCGCCCTCCTGTATGGCTCAGAGACATGGACCATGTACAGTAGACATCTCAAGTCGCTGGAGAGATATCACCCAACGATGTCTCCGCAAGATCCTGCAAATCCCCTGGGAGGACAGACGCACCAACATCAGCGTCCTCATCCAGGCCAACATCCCCAGCATTGAAGCACTAATCACACTCGATCAGCTCCGCTGAGCAGGCCACATAGTTCGCATGCCAGACATGAGACTCCATGCGGAGCTCCTTCATGGCAAGTGAGCCAAAGGTGGGCAGTGGAAACGTTACAAGGCCACCTTTAAAGCCTCCCTGATAAAGTGCGACATCCCCACCGACACCTGGGAGTTTCTGGCCAAAGACCGCCCTAAGTGGAGGAAGTGCATCCGGGAGGGCGCTGAGCACCTCGAGTCTCGTCGCCGAGAGCATGCAGAAACCAAGTGCAGGCAGCGGAAGGAGCGTGCGGCAAACCAGTCCCACCCACCCCTTCCCTCAACTGACCTACCTGTGACAGGGACTGTGGTTCTCGTATTGGACTGTACAGTCACCTAAGGACTCTCTTCAGGAGTGGAAGCAAGTCTTCCTCGATTCCGAGGGACTGCCTTGATGATAGTGCTTTAGGTTACACTGCGGCATGTTGTATTTACTCTTCAATTTCCTTAGCGTGTCCACGTTATTTGTACCTGCTGCAGTACCACTGGTGCAGCAGGTGAAAGGTGTGTTTGAT
This sequence comes from Pristiophorus japonicus, assembly GCF_044704955.1. NCBI lineage: Eukaryota > Metazoa > Chordata > Chondrichthyes > Pristiophoridae > Pristiophorus > Pristiophorus japonicus. The sequence goes on along the minus strand of NC_091989.1, from coordinate 6,972,393 downwards.
AAAGCAGTTTGCACATTGCTTCAGCTGACAACGTTGTATTCAGTCGCTACAATTGCAAGGGCTAGAATTTCCCCAACTATTTACAATCTATATTAACGACTTGGAAGAGGGGACTGAGTGTAACGTAGTCAAGTTTGCTGACGATACAAAGATGGGAGGAAAAGCAATGTGTGGAGGACACAATAAATCTGCAATTGTACATAGACAGGCTAAGTGAGTGGGCAAAAATTTGGCAGATGGAGTATAATGTTGGAAAGTGTGAGGTCATGCACTTTGGCAGAAAAAAAATCAAAGAGCAAGTTATTATTTAAATGGAGAAAGATTGCAAAGTGCTGCAGTACAGAGGGCCGTGGGGGTACTTGTGCATGAAACACAAAATGTTAGTATGCAGGTACAGCAAGTGATCAGGAAGGCCAATGGTATCTTGGCTTTTATTGCAAAGCGGGTGGAGTATAAAAGCAGGGAAGTCTTGCTACAGTTATACAGGGTATTGGTGAGGCCACACCTGGAATACTGCGTGCAGTTTTGGTTTCCATATTTAAGAAAGGAAATATTTGCTCTGGAGGCAGTTCAGAGAAGGTTCACTAGGTTGATTCCGGAGATGAGGGGGTTGACTTCTGAGGAAAGGTTGAGTAGGTTGGGCCTCTACTCATTGGAATTCAGAAGAATGAGAGATGAATTCAACAAGATATATAAGATTATGAGGGGGCTTGACAAGGTGGATGCAGAGAGGATGTTTCCACTGATGGGGGAGACTAGAACTAGAGGGCACAATCTTAGAATAAGGGGCCGCCCATTTAAAACTGAGATGAGGAGGAATTTTTTCTCTCAGAGGGTTGTAAATCTGTGGAATTCGCTGCCTCAGAGAGCTGTGGAGGCTGGATAAATTTAAGACAGAAATAGACAGTTTCTTAACCGATAAGGGAATAAGGGGTTATGGGGAGCGGGCGGGGAAGTGTACCTAAGTCCATGATTGGATCAGCCATGATCGTATTAAATGGCGGAGCAGGCCCGAGGGGCCGTATGGCCGACTCCTGCTCCTATTTCTTATGTTCTTATGTAAAGCCCGCCAGTGCCTGATTGCCGCCCAAAAAACCGCTACGGCTGGGAAGATTATCGCTGGCGAAAGCCCAGTGAAAAATATGGGCCTTGCCCCCCGAATCTGGGCGGAAAAGTGCAATTTGGGCTAGTTTGGGCAGGGCCTAAAGAAAACGGGCGGTAAATTAAAAAATCTATAAAAATCTATCCCGAGGCTGCGGGTTGGGCCCAACACGAGAAAAAGAATAAAAATAATGTTTCAAAAAATCTAACTAAAAAAAATCAAAGCAAACATTCCGAACACACTTTAAAATTAAACCACCCCAACAGATTTTGAAAATAAATAGTAAAAAACTGACCTTTTTCGTGTAGACCTACTTACCGACCCCCCAGCTCCGCTGATCCTCGCGGGCGGTTTATTACATTTTTTTTTAATAATTACCCACGGGTCCCCGCTCAGCCAAAGATGGCGCCAGGGCGCTCTGTGGACCGTGCATGCCGGCGATCTGCTCCCCAGCGCTCCCTCGAAACCGCCGGTGTGACTGAGCTGGGCAATTTTTCACCGACCCGGTTCGCGCCCAATACCGCCAGACTTTCCCCAAAGCCCTCCGTCGCCGGAGTGCCGCCCAATAAGACCGCTGAGATTCTTCAAATAACGCTGGCAAAAAAAAAAAGGGAAAAAGTACTGCCCGGCAAGAAAATGGATCTTACACGGAGATTCTCGGCGGTTAAACGGCAAAACTTGGCAAAACGGGCGGTTCTTACTGGAATGGACTGTAAGTACTCAAAGTTTAGACTGAGGCTGTGGTTAGGCCGAGGGAGCGGGGGACAAACTCAAAACATATTGTTTCAAGGAAACAAAAAAATCAAAATTTAGAAAACATTCTCAAGGCCCTTTTTAATTTAATCGTCGTGAAAGAATTTAAAGATAATTATAAAAGAACCTTTAATTTCCCTTGCTTTGCGGGGTACTCACCGACCGCCCTGTTTCCGGCAGCTTTTCCTGGGCGGTTTCCTGGGCGGTCTGTACGGGTCCCCGTTGAGGCAAAACTTGGACCGTGGCGGTTTCTCGGCGACGCACGTGAGCGGCCTGCTCCCCCAGCGGTATTTTCAAAATGTCGGCGGAACTTCGTGGATAGTTGAGCAAGTTCCGTTTAACAGTAACAGCTTAGCAGAAAAGCATCTTTTTAAAAAAAAAATCTTTTCATTGAATAAATTTTGGACTTTTGCAGTAAAAGAAAATAAATCATGGGCAGTCTCTCGGAATCGAGGAAGACTTGCCTCCACTCTTAAAATGAGTCCTTGGCTGGCTGAATAGTCCAATACGAGAACCACAGTCCCTGTCACAGGTGGGACAGACAGTGGTTGAGGGAAAGGGTGGGTGGGACTGGTTTGCCGCACGCTCCTTCCGCTGCCTGCGCTTGTTTTCTGCATGCTCTCGGCGACGAGACTCGAGGTGCTCAGCGCCCTCCCAGATGCTCTTCCTCCACTTAGGGCGGTCTTTGGCCAGAGACTCCCAGGTGTCGGTGGGGATGTTGCATTTTATCAGGGAGACTTTGAGGGTGTCCTTGTAACGTTTCCGCTGCCCACCTTTGGCTTGTTTGCCGCGAGGGAGTTCCGAGTAGAGCGCTTGCTTTGGGAGTCTCGTGTCTGGCGTGCGGACAGGCCAATATCCCCAGCATTGAAGCAGTGACCACACTTGATCAGCTCTACTGGGCAGGCCACATTGTTCGCATGCCCAACACGAGACTCCCAAGACTTGCATTTCTATAGCGCCTTTCACGACCACCGGACATCCCAAAGCGCTTTACAGCCAATGAAGTACTTTTGAAGCATCGTCACTGTTGTAATGTAAGAAAGGCAGCAGCCAATTTGCGCATAGCAAGCTCCCACACACAGCAATGTGAGCTTAAGCTTTGTGCTCAAGTCACCGGGGTGGGGCTTGAACCCACAACCTCCTCGCTCAGAGTGCTACCACTGAATCAAGGCTGATAGATAAAGGAGAGTTCCTTCATTACAGACTTAAACAAACCATCTCTTTTTGATCAGCCATGATCTTATTGAATGGTGGTGCAGGCTCGAAGGGCGAATGGCCTACTCCTGCACCTATTTTCTATGTTTCTATGTTTTACAGATGCATTAAAAGTGCATCAATATCCTCTTTCTTAACTCGTTTATTTACTCTGTACCTGTTTAACGCAGTAAACTCCTAACCGATGCCTGAATGGTTAATGAAACAAACCTGGTAATGGCATTTGTAAATTACCCGGATGTGCATCATGTAGGAAAGAAAGAGAGACTTCCATTTATATAGCGCCTTTCACGACCACTGGACGTCACAAAGCGTTTTACAACCAATGAAATACTTTTTGAAGTGTAGTCACTGTTGTAATGTGGGTAACGCGGCAGCCGATTTGCACACAGCAATGTATAACAGATCATCTGTTTCTTTTTAATGATGTTAACTGAGGGATAAATATTGGCCGGCACATTTTGAAATTTGGATTTTGAAATGAATGCTAGCTGTGTGTGTTTTAACCAACAATACAGTGTTTTGCTTTAACTTAAAAGAAGAAGAATATAAGAAGAGGGAAAAGGCCATTTCGTCAAACCTGTTACTTCTCCAAAAAGATGTGGTTTTGCCCAAAACATTCAGTCTTTGAGAGGCATGACAAGCCATGACAACAGCAACAATGACAACAACTTGTCATTGCCTTTAATGTAGTGAAACATCCCAAGACGCATCACAGGAGTATTATGAGATTAAAAATTTGACACCGAGCCGCATAAGGAGAAATTAGCACAGGTGATGCTTGGTCAAAGAGGGAGGTTTTAAGGAGCATCTTGAAGGAGGAAAGAGAGGTAGAGAGGCGGAGAGGTTTAGGGAGGGAGTTCCAGAGCTTGGGGCCCAGGCAACAGAAGGCACGGCCACCGATGGTGGAGCGATTATAATCAGGGATGCTCAAGAGGGCAGAATTAAAGGAGCGCAGACATCTCGGAGCGGTGGTGGGGCTGGAGGAGGTTACAGAGATAGGGAGGGGCGAGGCCATGGAGGGATTTGAAAACAAGGATGAGAATTTTGAAATCGAGGCGCTTCTTAACCGGGAGCCAATGTAGGTCAGCGAGCACAGGGGCGGTGGGTGAGCGGGACTTGGTGCGAGTTAGGACACGGTAAGGGGGCACAGGGGGTGATGGGTGAGCGGGACTTGGTGCGAGTTAGGACATGGGCAGCCGAGTTTTGGATCACCTCTAGTTTCTGTAGGGCAGAAGGTGGGAGGCCAGCCAGGAGTGCGTTGGAATAGTCGAGCCTAGAGATAACACAGGATAGATAACCTGCCAGGTCCCAGCCGAATAAACACCAGTTTAGGATTATCTCTAGAGTCCTGGGCGTTGTAGGACGACTGCATCATCCGCCTCTTCTCAAAGGATGGCCGAAGGCAAATAGACTACAGACAAAGTGTCAATAGCGTGTACGCAATGACGCTCTCTGTGTCGCCTCCTCCCAGTTTCAGCAACATGAAGATAAGGGCCTGTCGACACCAAGTGGTAATAAAAAAAGACGCTTAATACTTTTAGGAACTTAAAACAAAAATTGCTGAATTAAGAGTGCCAGAGTTTATGTTGATGTCGCTAAGTATTTGGTACTAATGTGCGGAGAGGAACTGGGACTTCACTGTTTTTTGTCAAAATAATTGGGCTGTCAACATAAATGGGTTGGAGATAAGTGGGTATGACTAATGCTTAACTTGCTTGTTTCCTGACTTGGAAATGCCAAAGTGTCCCAAAATCTGAGCTCTTTGTTTTCGGAAACTTTGGTGGTCTTTACATAGCTGTTTGACTCTGTCTCAAAGAGTTCTGCTTCATTCTCGTGATGCACAGCAACTTGCATTTATATAGCGCCTTTAATGTCCCAAGGTGCTTCACAGGAGCGATTATCAAACTAAATTTGACACCGAGCCACAGAATGGGATATCAGGGCAGGTGACCAAGAGCTTAGTCAAAGAGGGAGGTTTTAAGGAGCGTCTTCAAGGAGGAAAGAGAGGTAGAGAGGCGGAGAGGTTTAGGGAGGGAGTTCCAGAGCTTGGGGCCCAGGCAGCTGAAGGCACGGCCACCGATGATGGGGCGATTATAATCAGGGATGGTCAAGAGGGCAGCATTGGAGGAGCGCAGATATTTGGGAGGGTTTTAGGGACGGAGGAGGTTTCAGAGATAGGGAGGGGGCGAGGGGCATGGAGGGATTTGAAAATAAGGATGAGAATTTTAAATAAAAGCAGAAAATGCTGGAAACACTCAACAGCTGTGTGGAGAGAGAAAAACACAATTCATGTTTCAGGTCGATGACCTTTCATCAGAACTGGAAAAAGTTAGAGATGTAACCAGTTTTAAGCAAGTCATCATCATCGGCGGCCCCTCGAGTCCAGGATGACTTGCTTCCACGTCAAGAAGTTCACAGGTGTTTCAATGAAGGGCCTAATATTCCAGATCCCGAACTACATCCTGAAGGGTGGAAGATGCCTGTGTGTGGATTTTTTTAACGTGTGGTGACCGTTGCACACCAGCCCCCACACGGGCTTGACAGAGCGAGGTCTTGGTCCAGTGACAAGGGTTAACCAGGACGACTGGAGATTAGCTCTGCTGCACGGACCTAGTGTGCCCACATATCGCAGTGTGGGCTGGGCCCGTGCTGCCCCTAGGCCCCTGGCCCCGAACTCATGCCTCTCCTGGCCCCCTGATCACGTCCCTCTACAATCTCTCGCCGCTCCTTCGCCCCGACCTCGCCGCTCCTGCTGTACCTGCCCACGCTCCAATCACCGACCTGGATCTTGGTGACATCCCTTCTCACTGCCGTCGCCCTCCTGCACCAGCTCGTGCTGCTCCCTGGAGTGGCTTGCTGCCACACTGCTCCTTCTGCTTCCCGGCCTGCCCCGATGGTGCTCACAAGTACAGAGGCAAGGAAAGGGGGGGGAGGGGGGAAAGATCTAAAAGGAAGGTCTTTGATAGGGTGGAAGGCAGCGGAGATTAAAAGTCAAAAAGGGATGATTGTACACAGGAAAAGGAGATGGTAATGGGACAAGTAAAGAAAGAAAAGATGTGTGTCGAGGAGGTGTAAATGGGAGTGGCAGAGTCATCAGCAGCTGCCGTGTGAACAAATAGAGGCAGAGGTTATGGTCTGAAATTGTTGAACTCGATGTTGAGTCCGGAAGGCTGTAAGGTGCCTAAGCAAAAGATGAGATGCTGTTCCTCGAGCTTACATTGAGCTTCGTTGGAACAGTGTGGGAGGACTTCATTTACTGACAGGTTCCGCCCAAGGCTGCCAACCTTCTCTCTCTGCAATGGGGGCTACCAGCAAAGAGTCGGAGTCAACTTTGAACTAGACAGGGCACATTTTGCTGCAGGGTCACGCTAGGTTCAGAGACAGTCATGACACTCGGTATGTACAGATCCAAACCTACTTCTGGTCGGCTTCCATCATCAGACACTATAGCAGCTGGAGGAAGTAGTCGTACGTCACTCGTGTTTCATATCCAGCTGCAGCACGAATGCAGCTGGCAGTTAATGTTCGATTGGTTACAGAGTTTTCTTACGTCGCTTGTTAAACAAGGGGGCTGAGGTTATAGGTTTAAGTTGCATTGGAGGCTGTTCAGAGAAGGTTCACTCGGTTGATTCCGGAGATGAGGGCGTTGACTTATGAGGAAAGGTTGAGTAGGTTGGGCCTCTACTCATTGGAGTTCAGAAGAATTGAGAGGTGATCTTATTGAAACTTATAAGATAATGAGGGGGCTCGACAAGGTGAATGCAGAGAGGATGTTTCCATTGATGGGAGAGATTCGAACCAGGGGGCATAATCTTAGACTAAGGGGCCGCCCATTTAAAACTGAGATTAGGACAAATTTCTTCTCTGAGGGTTGTAAATCTGTGGAATTCTCTGCTCCAGAGAGCTGTGGAGCCTGGGTCATTGAATATATTTAATAGACAGATTTTTGAGCGATAAGGGAGTAAAGGGTTATGGGGTGTGGGCAGGGAAGTGGAGCTGAGTCCAGGATCAGATCAGCCATGATCTTATTGAATGGCGGAGCAGGCTCGAGGGGCCGAATGGCCGACTCCTGCTCCTATTTCTTATGTTCTTAAGTACCGGCAATGCATTTAAAAAAAAATTTGTTCCTGGGATGTGGGCGTCGCTGGCAAGGCCGGCATTTATTGCCCATCCCTAATTGCCCCTTGAGAAGGTGGTGGTGAGCCGCCTTCTTGAACCGCTGCAGTCCGTGTGGTGAAGGTGCTCCCACAGTGCTGTTAGGGAGGGAGTTCCAGGATTGTGACCCAGCGACGATGAAGGAACGGTGACATATGAACAATGACGGACAGGTAAAGACCCTCTGGTCCATCGAGCCTGTCCCACACAATTGCGATACCTTGTGTATCACAGCATGTACACTCCACCCCACCCCAAACCCTGTGACCATGTGATCTCCTGGGAGAGGCAAAAAAACAGATTAAAAAACCCAGGCCAAGTTGGAAAAAAAATCTGGGAAATTCCTCTCCGACCCATCCAGGCGATCGAAACTAGTCCAGGAGACCACCCTGGCCATTAAACTCCCTGCAGTACCGACCTTGTGTAAGAGTTAATCTCCGCCGCAGCCAGAAACAAATCCAGCTTTTGCTCGAAGGAGTTCAGTGAGACCGTGTCCACCACATGGGAGGGCAGCTTGTTACAGAGGTCGACTATTCTCTGGGTAAAGAACCACCTCCTGATGTCTAACCTAGATCGAGCCTTATACAACTTAAATTTGTGCCCCCTGGTCCTGCCTAACCTATTTAGTTGAAATAAACAGTCAGCTGGAACACCGTCTATTCGCTTCATTATCTTATAAACTTCAATCATATCCCCGCTAAGCCTGCACTGCTCTAAGGTAAAGAGTCCCAACTCTTTTAGCCTATCTTGATAACTAAGATGCTTGGAATTAGTCCAGTGGCCCCTCTTCTGCACCCTTTCCAGAGCCTCAATATCACCCACCCTGTGAGGAGACCAAAACTGGACCCAGTATTCCAAGTGCGGCCTGACTAAGGCCTTGTACAAGGACAAAACAGTACGCCTCGTCTTATACTCCATTGTCCGATGGATACACCCCAACACCTTATTTGCTCTAGCTATCGCTGCATGGCATTGCTCGTGTACCTTTAAGGATGTATGCACTAGAATACCCAAATCTCCTTCTGTCACCTTTCCCTGCAGGATGTATGAATGTTGAGCATTTGCCGTGTCCACATGCATAACGCTGAACTTATCGAAGTTATACATCATTTTCCAGCCTTGAGCCCAGCCTCCCAACACATTAAAATCTGCCTGAATCAACGGAGCCTCTTCTACAGTTCTAGCACTTGCACAGATCTTGGTTCCATCTACAAATTTGCAAATTGTGCCGTCAACCCCTGAATCCAGATCATTAACAAAAATAGTAAAAAGCAACGGTCCCAACACTGATCCCTGTGGGACACCTCTGGTGACCGATGCAAATCCATCTATAACTACTCTTTGCCTGCGTCCTTCCAGCCAGTTCCGTATCCAGCTCAATATATTTCCACTAATACCAGAGTCTCCGATCTTATAGAGAAGCCTCTTGTCAAAAGCTTTTTGGAAATCTAGGTAGGCAATGTCTACTGGGCTTCCCTCATCCACCGACTTTGTAACTTCTTCAAAAAATACAATTAGATTTGTGAGACATGACCTCTTTTTCATGAAGCCATGTTGGGTGTCCTGAATATGTCCCATCCTATCCAAGTATTCATATATTGTTTCCAAGTCAGGATGGTGTGTGACTCGGAGGGGAGCGTAGAGCTGGTGGTGTTCCCATGCGCCTGCTGCCCTTGTCCTTCTAGGCGGTAGAGGTCTCGGGTTTGGGAGGTGCTGCGGAAGAAGCCTTGGCGAGTTGCTGCAGTGCATCTTGTAGATGGTACACACTGCAGCCACGGTGCGCCGGTGGTGGAGGGAGTGAATGTTGAAGGTGGTGGATGGGATGCCAATTAAGCCGTGTTTCCTGCATTACAACAGTGACTACACTTCAAAATACTTGATTGACTGTAAAGCGCTTTGAGACGTCCGGTGGTCATGAAAGGTGCTATATAAATGCAAGTCTTTCTTGAGGCATTTACCTCAGGGTGGTCACATTAACTGAAAATGGGAAGGAGGTGAGGAGGAGAGAAGGTGGTTCGGGGAAGGAAAGGGTGAACGGGCTGGGTCTCTTTTCTCTTGAAAAAAGAAAGCAGAGAGATGAGGTCTTTAAAGTTATGAAAGGTTTTGATAGAGTGGATACAGGGAGAATATTTCCACCTGTGGGGAAGAGTATAACTAGAGACCATCAATATAAGATCGTCACCGAGAAATCCAATGGGGAATTCAGGAGAAACTTCTTTACCCAGAGAGCGGTGAGAATGTGGAACTCGCTGCCACAGGGAGGGGTTGAGGCGAATAGTATCGATGCATTTAAGGGGAGGCTGGACAAGCCAATGGGGGAGAAGGGAATAGAGGGTTATGCTGATAGATGGACTGGTTGGGCCGAAAGGCCTGTTTCTGTACCGTATATCATATGCAAACATCAAGGAGGCAGAGCCCTCCCTCCAGATTGAGAGGGTTAGTCCTAATATAGGCAGCCTGCGGGCTAGTACCAATCATGACGGGCCGGTAGGTTGGCATTGAAGCTCCATGATTCGTAGCTGCAGGTTTAGCAGGAAGGTCAGAGCTAGCCCATAACCTCTGTGAGCTGGATTAGAGAACTGATTGTGCTGAGGGACGGCTGTGGACTATACCAAGCCAAGATTGCTTTTCACTTCCACTTTCATGTAAATTAAGCCAGGTGGCCATTCAGTCTTGCTTGCAATCAGTGATGACAGACATGACGAATCGACTGTAAGAAACTATTTCAAGTATTCTGTTATTTTCAGTATCAGTATCTGCCCCCCAGGCGTGATTTTTTAAAAAAGAAATAGCACAATCTCGTTTCTTTTTAAATTCATTCACAGGATGTGGGTGTCACTGGCATTTATTGCCCATCCCTCGTTGCCCCTTGAGAAGGTGGTGGTGAGCCGCCTTATACAACTGAGTGTCTCGCTGGGCCATTTCAGAGGGCAGTTAAGAGTCAACCACATTGCTGTGGGTCTGGAGTCACATATAGGCCCAGACCGGGTAAGGGCGGCAGATTTCCTTCCCTAATCAAAGGCGGTCCCTCGAACGAGGATGACTTGCTTCCACAAGTTCACAGATGCTTCAATGAAGGACCCGATGTTCCAGTCCTGAACTCCAAATGAGGGGGTGGAAGATGCCTGTGCGTGGATTTTTTTAACGTGGGGTGACCGTTGCACACCAGTCACCACACGGGCTTGACCGAGCTCGGCCTTTATCTAGTGGCAAGGGTAAACCAGGACAACTGGAGACCTACTCGGACATTAGGGGGGTGGGGGGAGGGTGGGGTGCGGTTACGACAATCTGATAATGGTCTCCATTAATAATACTAGCTTTTTATTCCAGATTTATTTGCTGAAGTTTAATTCCCCAGCTGCCATGGTGGGAGTTGAACTCACGCCAACCGGGTCATTAATCCAGGGCCCTGAATTTTGAGATGAAGGAGTTGTCTTATAAAGAAAGGTTGGGCCTATACGCATTGGAGTTTAGACGACTGAGAGGTGATCTTCTTGAAACGTGTAAGATTCTGAGGGGGCTGGACAGGGTAGAACCAGAGAGGATGTTTCCCCTCGTGGGGGGATCTAGAACTAGGGGGTATAGTTTCAGAATAAGGGGCCGCCCCATTTAAGATGGAGATGAGACGGAATTTCTTCTCTCAGAGGGTTGTAAATCTGTGGAATTCTCTGCCCCAGAGAGCTGTGGAGGCTGGGTCATTGAATATACTTAAGGTGGAGATAGACAGATTTTTGAGCGATAAGGGAGTGAAGGGTTATGGGGAGCGGGCGGGGTAGTGGAGCTGAGTCCATGATCAGATCAGAGGGTCGACTCTTGCTTAAGTTATGTAATTTCTAGTCCAGCAGCATAACCACGCTGGCACCATACCTCATCCGTTGATGCGTTTACCTTGCGTACCCAATGTGGGGCCAGGTAGCCCTCAAACTCTGTCAAAATATAAAGATCACCCTGCAATCTTCAGTGTTATCTACTGTATTTGCTCAGAAGCTACCTTCTGCTTTGTACACTTAGATAATAAACTGTGCAAAGAGTCAGACTGTTGAAATCAAGTCTAAAAGGAATTACAGGGCTGGTTGAATTTCCCAGGGATGCTTGTCTCGTAGTCCAAGATCTGTAGAACCAGCTCTGCTGCCTGGGGACATGTCGCACAGTTTAAAGGGAGATTTCAGCTGCCAAGACGCACGACTTAACTGCACTCCTTTAATATCCGCGTCAGCTTGGCCTGGTGGGGAACATTCTCACCTCTGAATCAGAGCCTCGTGCTTCCCAGCTCCGCTCCAGGGCACATAATCTGGGCTGGCATTTCAGTGCCGTCGTGGGAGATTGTTTCACCGCCGTGCTTTGGGTGAGAAAGTCAATCGAGGTTGTGTTTGCCCGCTGCGCTGGTTCAAGTGGAGTGCAACACCCCACGCGCTCTTTAGGAGCAGTTACACTGTGCTTTTCAGTTGCAGGAGAGAGACATCCATGTGCCAGCTCCTCACATTTACACTGCTGAAACTGTCTTCCTTATCGCCATGGTAGAATTGGGTAGTCATGGAAACACGGCTGTGTGACTCTGTTGTTGGGATGAGAAGGCCATAACCCTTGACTCCCTTATCTTTCAAAAAATCTGTCTATCTCAGCCTTGAATATACTCAATGACCCAGCCTCCACAGCTCTCTGGGGTAGACAATTCCAAAGATTCACAACCCTCTGAGAGAAGAAATTCCTCCTCATCTCCATCTTAAATGGGCGGCCTCTTATTCTGAAACTATGCCCCCTAGTTCTAGATTCCTCCACGAGGGGAAACATCCTCTCTGCACTGGCATTGCTCCCCGTGACCTGAAATACAGATGGCCCTTTCTAAAAATGTGTAGAGCGCCCTTCCGGTGTCCCGGCCACCATTCTCTCTCTCCAGCATCCTAACCACAAGCAAATAAACTATTATTGGTGTCAGTGCTGTTTGTGCTCGCTTGCTGTGTGTTTGGCTGCTACATGCAGCAAGAGCAGGGGAGTTATCCCCTGGGCCCAATATTTATCCCTCAATCAACATCACAAAAAACAGATTATTTGCTCATCATCACGTCGCTGTTTGTGGGAGCTTGCTGTGCGCAAATTGGCTGCCGCGTTTCCCACATTACAACAATGACTACACTTCAAAAAGTACTTCATTGGCTGTAAAGCACTTTGGGACGTCCAGTGGTCGTGAAAGGCGCTATATAAATGCAAGTCTGTCTTTCTTTTACATGAAGTAACTGCATTTCAAAGAGAAGGGGTTAGAGGTTCCTGAGAGACACTTGATAAAATCATCACAGAAAGTCCCTCGGGATCGAGGAAGACTTGCTCCCACTCTAATAATGAGTCCTGAGGTGACTGAACAGTCCAATACGAGAACCACAGTCTCTGTCACAGGCGGGAGAGATAGTCGTTGAGGGAAAGGGTGGGTGATAATATGGCGTGTAAATGGTGTCTGCTGTTTTATCTCTAGTTTGCTGTTAGTTTGGTCCTTGTTTCTTGTGCTCATGGGAAGTAATGCCTACTGTGGTAATAATGCAAGTCTTGGTTTGACACCGATACCCTTTTGCGGAGTATTACGAGTGAGCAGCACTGAGTTATACCGCTGGCTGCACATCGTTCCCATACCAGGGAGATCAGAGCACTGTTGATCGCTGCTTGAATGCCAGTCAATTTTTTGTTTTACAGAAAGCCTTTCCAACTTTTATTTATTTTTTAAAAAGTTGATGTTTTCTTTGCGCTGGCGTGAAGCCCAGGCAACGCGTGGATGCGTCCTGGAGATGAACGAGCCTGCTTTAATTCAATCGCACGGCACATTTCAAAATAGATGTCTTTTACATAATGGGCCGGAGTTTGATGGGAGGAATAGCGGCTTGTTTAATGACGCACGCCGTTATTAATGTGGAAATCGGCCAGCAAACTGCGGCGACGCAGGCACACCCCGTGAATCGCAAAGCGCCACGAGTTGCTGGGCGATTTGCGCCCCACGGAAACAGCATCTCGCCCTCAACCTCCTTGTGAGTTTCAAGAAATTGCTGCATTGGCGCATTAATTAATTAGTTACCAATTAATTACTCGCCACAGAAAGTTAGGGCTGGTTCTTAACAACGTAAGGACCATTTTAATGAGATTTCTGTCCCTGCAAATGCCACTCGACCTCTCCAGCCCAGAAAGGGAACAATTGAAACTGTGGAGTCTCATTCCTACAGGTAGTAAATTGTTGTTGGAGATTGCTGAGATTGAAATTTTTTTTTTCTTACTTTTCCTTTCTGTCTCTCTTCTCTCTCTTAATCCAATCTTTCCCTCTCTTTAGTTCTCTCTCTCCACCTGATTTGACTCTAACCCACCCTATTTCCTTCCCCATCATTCTGTTGTGTCTTTCTCTAAAATTAAATCTAATTTGTTAAGGAGATAGACTGTTCATCCTGTCCTTCACCAAGGACCTAGATACCCCATTATTATCCCGCATTTACAGCAATTTGTGGCGTAAAAATATTTCTGATCTGAAGGGTGAGGGAATAAGTCTTGCTGCATGATGCCCCGCACCAGCATATTCTGGGCCACTGTTAATTGCCTTGTGAGGACACCTGGTCCACAGCTGCAGAGATTATAAAACTATATTGGTCATTTTCTTAATGCTACTTCTGATGTAGAAGTGCTGGGGAGAGGGTGTCCACCATCAAATATGCCCCCCTCACACCCCAACCCATGGCTCAGTGGGCAGCACTCTCACCTCTGAGTCAGAAGGTTGTGGGTTCAAGTCCCACTCCAGAGACTTGAGCACAAAATCTAGGCTGGCACTCCCAGTGCAGTGCTGAGGGAGTGCTGCACTGTCGGAGGTGCCGTCATTCAAATGAGACGTTAAACCGAGGCCCCGTCCGCTCTCTCAGGTGGACATAAAAGATCCCATGGTGTTGTTTGAAAGAAGAGCAGGGGCGTTATCCCTGGTGTCCCGGGGCCAATATTTATCCCTCAATCAACGTCACTAAACCAGATTATCTGGTCATTATCACATTGCTGTTTGTGGGAGCTTACTGTGCTCAAATTGTCTGCTGCGTTTCCCACATTACAACAGTGACTACACGTCAAAAAAGTACTTCGTTGGCTGTAAAGCGCTTGGCCAATTTGATTTGTCCAATCAGTATGAAAATCGCCCCATGATTTTTGCCGTTCCATTTTTACAAGCGCTGTTTGGAGGTTGCGAAAGGTGATATACAAATGCAAGTCTTTTCTTTCTAACCCCCTTTGAAGGGACTGGAGCCAACATGTTCTGAAGCACAGGGCGACAGCACTGAGGTACAAGAGGAGCACTGGTGATCAAGTGGAATTTAAGCGCGGAATAAATATCGGCCAGAATCCAGCCACCCAGCATTGATTCACAGTTAATGTGATCATGGAACAATTGGACTACGTTGGCAGGACGATTTGCTTGGTATAATTGGATACTGGTGGTGCCCTCAGTGAGTGGGATGCAGGCGTGTGCTGGGCTGTGTGGTACAGGCCTTGGTGTCCTCTTTTTTTTGTTGTTGTTAAATGGTCTTGTTTTTGCATCATACAACAACTGCGAAATCCAGATTGTATTTGCTGCCACATTCGTGTGAGTCCTCTGCGGATGAAAGGGATGTTAATGGAAAGCAGCTACAACAGAGAGACGGATACAACCCTGCAAACAACCTGCTGAATACTGCACGGCGTGAACCAGATCCTTTATTTAAGCAGCAGCCTCTTTTTACCTTGCTTGGTTACGGAGGAATTTTGCATAAATCGGATCAGATGGCCAGATATTCAGCCTGCCTCTTTTCACAAAGCGCTCCATTATTTTCTGCAGAATGGATTTGCTCTCTGTGCTGTTATCACAGTCCTCAACAATGTTCCAGTAAAGGCATTTTTGCTTTTGGAAGCAGTTAGTCTTCGACAACAGCACAGGGGACGAATTGAATCATTGAAGTTTGCGGCATAGAATGAGGCCATTCGGCCCATCAACAACAACAACCTGTATTTATATAGCGTCTTTAACGTAGTGAAAAGCCCCAAGGCGCTTCACTGGAGCGTTATGAGATGAAAGATTTGACACCGAGCCACATAAGAAGAAATTAGGGCAGGTGAAAGAGATAGGTTTTAAGGAGTGTCTTCAAGGAGGAGAGAGAGGTGGAGAGGTTTAGGGAGGGAGTTCGAGAGCTTGGGACCCAGGCAGCTGAAGGCACGGCCATCGATGGTGGAGCGATTATAATCAGGGATGCTCAAGAGGAGCGCAGAGATCTCGGGGTGGGCATGGGGGCAGGGGAGCGGGGAGGGTTGTGGGGCTGGAGGAGATTACAGAGATAGGGAGGGGCGAGGCCATGGAGGGATTTGAAAACAAGGATGAGAATTTTGAAATCGAGGCGTTGCCAGAATTGCTACGGTTGCTATGGCATCAGGACAGCCGAGGTGTCTTCAGGAAAGTTTCCCCTGCTCTGTGTCTGGTGATGAAGCCCCAAAGCAGATAGCGTATCAATGTGGCGATGGTTGAATCCCTGAGATCCGTACAAAATTATCCCTGCAGCATTCTGAATTATACAAGGGACACTCTATCAACCAATAATAGAGGTTATTGGAGAGAACCTAGCCAGGATAAACTTCGACATTCCTTGTCCGAACAACCCTTCTCATAAAAATAACTTCCCTAACCTTAAATCTTTGTAGCTTAATTCTTATTTCTTTCCCTGTGGCGCTTTCTCTCTCTCTGTCTCTCTCCCTCACTCCCACTCTCTCGCTCTCTCTCTCCCTCTCCCTCGCTCCCTCCCCCCTCTCTC